>NC_079512.1:36746705-36784648 GCF_000801105.2 Raphanus sativus
GTGAGAGAGAGAGAGATACATTAGCCACCTCCCGCGAAATAGGTTGTTCTCTTATTTAAACATTATTTCAATTTTTTTTTGACACCGTTATTTTATTGCCTTGGGTCACAGGCAACCTGATCAAACCCTCAAATATTTTTTTTTTTAAAAGGTACAACAAGAGTACAAAGACACAACGCCATCTGTTTTGAATAACTTCAAACTCCAGGAATGGGGAAACGAGAGGTGAAGGATTCGACTCTATCCTTGAGACTCTCCACTTTCTCTTTCAATGCGAAATCAGGAGATGTCACCAGCTTGGTGAACTCTCCAAGCTTTGATCCCGAGACCAACTTCTTCGCTTCCATTGTTATCTCAACTCCTTCCTTGATCAAGTCAGCAACCACTACAAAGTCTTTCTCTGTCAGTCCTCTTGTCGTCATCGCAGGCGTTCCTATCCTTATTCCCCCTGGAACCAACGCACTCTTATCCCCTGTATTCAACATTCAACAACACCCGTCTCAACACACACAATCACAGCTCAAGTCCTTTTTGTTCTACAAGTACTAAACCCATCTTGTTTCTTTCAGAACTGAGTAACTGACTATCATCTTTTTACATTGGGAAAAGAGACAAAACTAAGATCAAGGGAAGAGGCTCACCAGGGACAGAGTTCTTGTTGAGTGTAATAGATGCCATGTCTAAGATTTTCTCTACCCGAGCACCATCCATGCCCTACATATTCCATACCCAAAAAATATTGTTTGATACCGCATTATGATATAAGTGATTCTCTGGTTTTTGAGAAAAGAGCAAATCAAATAGAGTTTGTAAGAACTTACCAATGGTCTAAGATCGACGAGGACCAGATGATTGTCGCTGCCACCAGAAACCAGATCAAACCCAAGTTCCACCAATCGGTTAGCTAGAGCCCTACAGTTAGCCACAACCTACACAAGTAACACAAAATTTATCTCATAAGCTAAATTTCCAAACTCTATAACGTGCAGAAGAAGTTAATGATCAAGTAAAAAAGGTGAGTACTCTTTTCTGGTAAGCTTTGAACTCCGGCGACTGTGCATGTTTCAAGCAGACTGCTAATCCACCAATTGTGTGATTATGAGGGCCACCCTAGAAAGAAATATAAAAGGCAACAAATATTAATCATGTACAAAGCTACAAACTATCTAAGAACGCTACAAGAAGTGGTCAATATATCAACCTGCAGACCAGGGAAGACAGCATTGTTAATGGCAGATTCAAGTTCAACCCCATTAACTGGATCCTTCTTGAAGAAGATCATGCCACCTCTCGGACCCCTCAAAGACTAATAAAGAAAAGTATAAAAAAGACTATTTAGGCTTTTTGGATTTATCTGAATGGAAATTGTGTTTCAGATTCTTAAACATACACATACCTTGTGAGTGGTTGTTGTGACGATATCACAATACTCAAAAGGATCAGCTACCACAGAGGCAGCCACAAGTCCACTGATGTGAGCCATATCCATCATCAGAAAGGCACCAACTGAGTCTGCGATCTACAAAAATTCATACAAGTTGTGAGAACAATTGTGAAACATCAGACATTATCCTAACACTAGACAGAATCCATAAAAGCAATTATTCAAGAATAATGGCTTGGTTTTACCTTCCTCATGCGAGAATAGTCAAAATCTCGGCTGTAGGCACTAGCTCCAGCAATTATAAGCTTTGGTCGGAACAGTGCAGCAGTTTTCTCGAGCATATCATAGTCCACAATGCCTGCGCATAATACAGACATCAGGAAAATAGACTCATATAAAAGTAGTTGCTGAGACACCATCATAAGAAATGTACACACCTGTTGATTCATCAAGTCGATAAGGCATGGACTCAAAATATATCGAAGTTCCAGATACACGCCTTTTGGCAGTCATGAACCCATGAGACAGATGGCCGCCATGAGGTAAATCCAAACCCTAAATGCTCAAAGAAAGCCACTCATATTTTATATATATATATATATATCAAACACACAAGAAAAAGAAAAGAGTGTAACAATCTTCACTAACCATGATTCTATCATGAGGCTTAAGTATGGCAGTGTACACAGCAAAGTTTGCAGGTGAACCAGATAGCGGCTGAACGTTAACTCCCCATTTGGTAGAATCTAAGCGGAAGGTAGCTAAAGCCCGGTTCTGGCAAAGTGTCTCCAACTGATCGATGAACTCATTGCCACCATAATACCTGTGAGAGACATGGACAAACAGAGATGAGTAACAAAAATAACAGAAGAGTCAGAAAACTCAAATCTTACATACTTGATTTACCTTTTACCAGGAAGTCCCTCAGAATACTTGTTGGTAAGGCATGATCCAACAGTCTCCATAACAGCACGAGACGTGAAATTCTCGGAGGCAATGAGCTCCAAGCTCCTGAACTGTCTGTTTTTCTCCTTTTTGATAATCTCATCGACCTCTGGATCCACTTCAGAACGGCCATAGTCCTCAAAAGGGATTGCATCGCCTAAATTACCAGTCATAGTCAAACAGTAATCAAAAACCACGCATGGAACAGAAATCTATTTAACTTCACATAATAATCATAAATAATGAAAACAAAAACTCTCTTACTGCTAGTCTCGACGGAAGATACCGAGACAGGAGACGCTCTCTTTCAACGACCAAGCTTCTTTTCAGAGGCAAAGAACGGACAGGTCTCGGAAAATTGAACTTCAGTTGCTGAGAAAACTTGGTCACCGGAGCAAAGACAGGTCCTTTAACCCCTCCAGGTTGCTGAAGAGACCCCATTGTAGTACCTCCACAACAAGCTTCCATTCTTTCTCTATTACTCCTAGACTCCACCAAAAAAAAAATCCAATTGTAACAGACAGAACAGTTACTTAACATGTGTTTCAAAACTGCGGGAGGCAATATAATTAATTAAACAAATCAATGGTAAGAACAGAGGCGGACTGTTTCTATCTGACTCAAACATGAAAGAAAGATTTAAACTTTGAAACAGAGACAAAGCATCAGTGACGCATATTATCATATTATCAGCTACTGAGACTCTAAGACCAAATCCGAATAAATCAAATACTAGGAGCTCAGAAGGTAAACGAGAACGGGCAACACTCACCGGTACGGTAGATTAAGTTTTGAGCTATCCGAATGGAATCAAGAAATGAGAAAAGGAAGACAGATATGGAAGGATACGCTCTACCAGATGCTCAAAGCGACGTACATATATCCTTAGGGTTTTACACAAACCCAAGCTCCAGGTTCCAAGAACGGGACAACCACCAAAAAAAAAAAGAATATCAGTAAACGACGTCGTCTATTTCAGTGTCCGGTTTAGAATTAACCGGCTGGTACAGTTAGCAACTTGTGCTTAAAAACTGAATTACTCCATTGATTATTTGGTTTGGTTGAGTGCTGCTTCATCCAGAATGAAGCAACAACATTACTGCAGGCAGTCTTAACTGGTGTAGAGACACATATTCATTGAATGAAATTTTCAATTTTAATCAAATAATATACAAACTCTTGTCTTTGATAAAATAGAGAACAACCAACGTGAATACAAACATGAAGATGACGTTCTCTGACGTGCCTTATTCCAAAGTTTTAAATAATACAAAAATAAAAATAAACAGGGATCCAAAAAGTGGTTCTCAGTTCTTTCACACAAGTTTTTTTCTTCTGGACATGAAAGTATCCATGTAACAATGAAGATATGCAAGAAGCCATGTTCTTTCAAGATATATCACAACAGTTTCAGACCGGTTATATATCTATTTGGTTGGCCATGTTGCTTGTGCGGACATAATGATCCCCACAATAACTCCAAACAACCCCAGAGCGCTACCGAAGATCTCAATCACAAGAATCTTCACAAAGAGTGTGGAGTTCTGAGCATCAGACAATGCGCAACTGCTTCCAATGATTCCTACACATAACCTGCAGGAGAAAAACGTGACCTTTAGTTACATACTTTGACGATAGAATCCCAAAAACCAAAACAGTAAGGATGAGGAGAATCAGTGAATGAAGAAAGATACATACCCGCATACAAGGTTGGCGAATCCAACAATGATTCCGGATGCGAAGATTGCATATCCAGCTCGAAGAGACTCAGCGTCATACATCTTTGAAGAAGGGACACTCTCCAACTTCGTTTGCAGGATGATGGCAACAATAACGCCATATATAGCAACAGCTTCGCAAAAGATAACACTGGACAAGAAAAAAAAGAACAAATGTCTTGGTCATTGCATAGTTTTCTAGCATTAAATTCCGAGCCCAAAAGCTCTGTAGCAATCGATCAAATTACAAACGCAAATTGTCATGGTTAAGCATTCCCTGATAGTACCATTTAGAGCTTCTCAATATGGTTAACAAACGGATTATGGTAATGTCATGATAGACGCTGTAGAATAAGAGTTATCTTTACCCTCTCATTTGATTTGACATAAGCTATATATCTGGTTAAATGAGTGGAAAGACAAAAGACACTTCTTTATCATCACATTCAAGTGCTTGGATCCCCAAAGACAGAACCTTCACACTATTTATCTTGTTTAAGCACAAACACAACCAAACAACCATACGAAAGCTAAGATTTCTAACTCCTGAATCCCAAGTCAACAACTTTTTTCTTCTAATCATTATGTAACTATCTACCCTCACATAGATGTACATTAAGATGAATCGTACAATGGATCTTAAATCAAATCCAAACTCACAAAGGGAAACAAAATTACCACCACAAAAAATAGAAATGAAAAGGTAACCATACCTGATGAGATTCTTGGAAGTGATACGAGGAGCTTCAATGGCCGCACCGATCAAACTACTTCCCGTTATGTAAATTCCCCTGACAAACAAGCAAATTGATTTAAACAGGTCAATCTCACAAATTTTAGGATTTGCACAAATCAATTGACACCGCAACGATCGTATCAAACGTGAAACAGGAGAAGACTGGATTTACCAGGCGGCACCGAGGACTGAAACGCCGATCGAGATGGCGATTCCGATTGCGGAGAAAGTGTACGGCGAGATCCTTACCAACGCCGCGCCCCACGAACTCGCATCAACCATTCCAGACATTCTCTCTCTCTCCTCTCGTATTGCAAGGGTCGTGGTGATGAGAAGATCTGCCTCTCTCTCTCTCTCTCTTCAGGACGGAAGAAATTATCAGAGCCTGTGATCTGAAGATATTGAGGAAATTGTAAATCACGCGCTCTAGATGCGCATGGGTAAAAGTATAAGAAACCGAAATGATGACGTTTTACATGTGTTCGTTAGTTTCGGCCTTGGTAGATATTTTATGGACCAATTAGCCTGGTAAGAATTTTTTTGGTGGGCCTTGTTTTCTTATCAATATCCAAATTCTTGTCACAATCTTAACCAAATTCAACCAAGTAACTAGGCCTGGGCATTTTACTCGGACCCGAAGACCCGACCCGAAACCGACCCGAAAAAACCCGGTCCGGGTAGGAACCGACCCGATCAAATTACCCTATCGGGTCTTGTCGTAGAGGATCCGCGGGTTTTGGACCCGACCCGACCCAAACCCGAAACCCGGCGGGTACCCGAATTAATAATATAAATTAAATAAAATGAATCAATGGGGAGTCGAAGACGGGTTATTTGTCTACTTAGCAAATGGGGCAGCCATTAGGAGACAACCAACTATTGTTCTATCTCGCATAGTTTAGTATATATACACATTTTAATATAATAAAAACACAAACTTTAAATAAAATGTCAAATATTTTCGGATATATTAATATTTTCAGATTTTTTTTGTATTTTTAGGTATTTTTTAGGTTGAACCCGAACCGAACCCGACCCGAACCCGACCCAAAACCGAACCGATAAATTCTAGTTACCCGAATGGCTCCAACTATATAAGACCCGACCCGACCCGGACCCGGTACAACCCGAACCGATCCGGAACCGGAAATTTGAAATTACCCTATCGAGTCCTAAACTCCTAGACCCGAAAGACCCGGATCCGAAAGAACCCGGCCCGAACCCGACCCGACGACCCGAATGCCCAGGCCTACAAGTAACAAAAGAAAAAACAAATTTAATTTTTGTTTTGTCGTTCTAATAGTTATTTTTACGTACACATATATACAAATCGGCGGCACATAGACATGTTTTACGGGACCATGAAAATATTACTTTCCCCTACGTGAGGCTTGTTTTCTTCATGTGAAAAGTATGTGTTCCAACATAGAATTGTTGTAATAGTATACACATTCATATATATACGACACACGAACGTGCAAGCACGTAAGAACACCAGATTATAATCAAAGAAAGAGAAAAAATGTTACTCAAAGAAAAGACAATAATGGAGGACCGTGTGAGACTCATATGCAAACGAACCGTAGTGAGCACGAAACCGGTTGAACAAGGGCGATTGTACCGGTTCTCAGTATTCGACCACGTCATGGAACCTAATCACATCCGTCTAGTATACTATTACCGGACTTCCAAGACTAGAGAACCGGGAGAAATCACCAAAAAACTAAGGGAATCATTAGCATACACTCTCAATTGTTATCCTATTGTAACCGGGAGATTGGTTAAGGAAACTGACGGTACGGAAGAGAACCGGTGGAAGGTGAAGAGCAACGACGCCGGGGTGAGAATGGTGGAGGCGAGAGCTACCGGGACGGTTGAGGAATGGCGTAGGAGTGTGAATAGAGAGGAAGAGCTTAAGCTTGTTCATTGGGAGGACATGTATCACCTTCCTTACTATTGGTCTACCTTTTATGTTCAGGTATAATTAAGGTTCAAGCTGTTTATTGGTCTACCTTTTACTATTTGGTTATCTAATTCTGGTTTAATTGAATTTGGTTTGGTTTTGTCTAATTATTCGGTTTTTCATCTACAGGTGACTGAGTTTGAGAGCGGTGGGTTAGCTATTGGGTTAAGTTGTACTCATCTGTTAGCTGATCCAGTTTGTGCAATGATGTTTATTAGAACATGGGCAGATTTAACTCTGACTCGAAACATGATGACGCCACCACTCTTCCACTCACTCCCGCCTCGCAGGTTCACCAGCCATAAGCTCTCTAACAACCAACTTCTTAGCCATTACATCAGATCTTGCTCCCTAACAGCTCCACCTTCAAACGTGACCGAGGACCGTATGGTCACTACCACCCTTCTGTTCCCGGATCCCATGGTCCAAGCGGGCGAGAACGAGCAAGGGATTTCACCATTTGAGATATTGTCTGGACTCCTTTGTGTCTGTGTGAGTCGAGCCAAAGGGAAGAGGAACGAGCTCACGGACATGTCCTTGTGCCTAGACGTTAGGAAGCTATTGCGTTTAGACCAAAGTTACTTTGGTAATTGCATGGTCTATCACAAAGTTCACTACTCCAAACCAGTTACAACGAAAGATAGGTTGTTATTATTATCTTACGTTGTCAAAGAGATTCATAACGTGACCAAGGGACTAGACTACGACACGGTCATGGACTTGGTCGAGTGGCTCAGTAGCAACAATAACAATCCGATATCCAACGGTTCGGATCTCGTGTGTATTAATCTAGAGAACATGGCGAATTCTCGTCCCATGATGTTCGAGGAAGATTTGATGTTGAGCCATGTCTCTTGCTATGTTGAAGGGCCTGTAGCTGGAGGTGGACAGGCCATTGTGCTTCCTTCACAGCTCAGCGAGGGACCAATGAGCCGAGTGGTTATGGTTACTCTTCCTCAAAGAGAAATGGTTAAGGTTTTAGAGGATGAGCTTCTTCAAAGCTTTTCTCCTGTTTTACTTATGGAATATACAAAACTGCTAAATCAATAAAGTTTCAAATATACGGATTTATAAATCAATAAAGTTACCCTTGCAATTGTTTGAATGTTCCACATGAATGAAACTCAATTAAAATAGAGACATTCAAGAGTAGCTCATACCAAAATATAGTCATGGTTCCAGAATAAGTAGAGATCTCTCAAAGGCTATGGCTATCAGGTTGCAACTCTACTCTCTCACAAATCTTTTTCCCCATCTTGGAAGCAAAGAAAGCAGAGCAAGCGTCCCGGAAAGGCGGGATATTGAGCGTTGATCCACAAAACTTGGTTTCCCAAGGTCTCTCTGACTTCGCCAGCGATGTTCTCTTTCTTGATCTCTTCTTCTTCTTCTTCTTGCTTATTGCTTCAAGAAGAAGCTCATAATCCTTGGCGGTAGTCTCATGTGTTTCATCGCTATACGGATCAAAAAGAACATATTCATTGCTCCCGTTTACATATGCGAGAAGTGTCTGAGACTTTTGACCGTCTTCCACAAATGAAAGTGATCCTCCCCTGGCCTGCAATAACCATTGTGATCAACAAACATAATGGTGAATGAGAGAACTTTGATTCAAAGGTTCTTGAAGAGGTCAGAGTATAAATGTACCTCCATTACAGTCCAAATAGCTACCGGTTTACGGCCTGACCCATGAAACAAAAGGATAGCGCCATCTTTCCCACGAAAGATCTCTTCTTCAGCTCTTACCGACAAATTGGGAAGCCATGCTAAAACTGCAAAGTATGATGACTTCTCTTTAGTGGCAATGGCTGCAAATAAAACAGGAAGATCATATTACTTAAGAAAACAATATCAACAACAATAAAAAAAAAAAACAAGATAAATAGTTATAAACCTTCTATGTCTAATCTATACGACCATGATAAATCCAACTTCATAATGTCATAGACAGATAAGTGCGGCGGGGCATGAGGACAATAGGATGCAGCAACAAGGAAGCCTATTCCAGCGAACGAGAGTTGCAAAACTGGCTGAAACATTTTTTACAACGTATCATTTTAACATTTCAACACTAGCTCTAGTAGTAGTTAATGAAAAATGGATTCAAATTTATTTTGTTTGTAGAAGGTTTTTACCGTACGAAACTTTCCAAATGCAAACGCGAGTTCAGTCGTTAACGGGTTCCATATCGTAATAACTGTCGTAGCCGCAAGAGCTAGAACAGAGCCATCAGGGGAGAAAACAGCAGCTGTTATTTGCTTTCTCCTGAAAAAAAAAAGGATTTTCATATCAGTTTCAGTTATGATTCACCATTCTAAGTAATGAGAGATGTTTACTTATACGAGCCAGCTCCATGACATATCCAGCTTGAATCCTCCTCTGATGTCAGATTCTTGTCGCTATTGCAAACCCAAGTCTTGAAATAGAGAGAAAAAAAACAGTTAACACAAAAAGTTCAAAATAAATGTAAAGGATTTGGAACTACCTTGAAGTCACCAGCAGAAGATATAGTAACAGCCATGGAACGGGGCGAGCTAAGAGCAATGGCTGTGATAGCAGCTTCACTGTATCAACGAAACAGAGTAAGGACTAAAGAGTTACTTACTCTCGACATGAGAATCAAGTAATCTGAACAAAGAAAAACCTGTGAGGTTGATTTATGACTGTTGTTATGCTGAACGTTTTCTTGTCTGGTACAAAGACCCAAAACTTGAGAGAAACTAAGCCTCCACCAAGGTTTCCTTCAGCAAACCTGGCCTCAGCTGTAGTCATCAGTGAGCCATCCCGGGAGAGACCAACTGCTGTCACTGCAACCTATTTTCCATACTTGTTTATATCATTACAAAAGAAGAACAAAGAGGAAGATCCCTCACTAGTAAAAGCTATATTATCTTGCAGAGAGGAAGAAAGGAGAAAAAAAAGTACTAACCCGAACTCCATCATCCTCAGGTTGATGAGGTCTATCGCAAACTTGAATCTACATTTGTTTTGTTAATTTGTTAAAACCATACAGCTATAAAATACGAAACTCACTTAAATTTCCTTTGAAGGATGCTAACCTCTGTAATCTCAGTGTCATTTAAGAGGTTGTAGAGTTGAACACAATGATTAGCTGTGGAGAAAGCAGCAATACCGGAAGAGGGATCAATGGACACAGTTCTGGTGAGGGAGATATGCATGGTTTCGACGTAGCTTATAAATCCAAAGCGATCCAATCTCTGAGGCTGTTAGTTACGTAGTAAGAACACAACATGAATGTGAAGTTAACTCCAATGGAAATGGAAGACAATAGGACTGAAAAAAAATTAAGATGATTAATAAGAACGAACCTTGATTCCAGGAATCGTTCTCAGTATCTCCATGGAAGGAGTTTTAAGAAGATGAATCTGATTATCTGCACAGATCGCCTGAAAACATCTTGATCTTAGTAGAGTTGCTGAAACATTTCATTTGCCTTTTGGCAGGTTGTATATATAGGAACACAAAGATTGTATCTGACTTACAGAGGAAAGAGTAGGATCTGAAGAGAAGATGAAATACAACAAGGGAGACTCCATCTTTGGCAAAACTTGCTTCTTCTCTGTTTCTAGCTCCCAAACAACAAGAACCCCTTCCTTTCCCCCTGAAAGAGCACCACAAAGCAAAAAAAAAATATAACATAATAATAACTCATATATGAGATACATTCACACTACAAAGCTCAAGTCTCACCAGAATACAAAAATGCTCCATCAGAAGAGAAACTAAGGACAGTTACTTCATCAGAGTGCCAGTTTGAGAAGACTCAGCATCACCATCTTCACTTTTCACCGAAGTAAATTTAACATCACCAATATCCTTCCAAATCAACACTCTTCCTGTCGCATCTCCCACTGCTAACATTCTCTTACTGGGATGAAAGGCAAAAGCAGTAACCAACTGCGTGTGATGTAACGTCGTCTCCTTAGCCACCTTGCCAAGAGATGTACTCCATATATGTATTTCGCAACCGTGACAGACCCCGAATAACTCTCCGGAGGGACTCATAACAATACTTTTCGGCTCTTCCATCTGATCATTTAACCAAATCTAATCAAAAAAAAAATCTGAACCAAAAAACATGAGCTTTGTCTTGTCTACTACAAATCTGACCTCTTTCAGAATGTCCCCACCATGAAGAGGCTCTTCCGAAAGACTAACTCTCCGGATCTGTCCAGAGACACTTGAGTAATCCTCAACAGAGACATAAGCAATCAAGCTACTTGACGGTCGACATGTAAACATAACCTATAAAATAAATCCACGAAAGGTTGTAATTTTTTTGCTTTTCATTTAACTGACTGACAAAAAAAGTTACCATAGAGTAAATGGGAAGGTGGATATCAAACGCCTGCACGAGTTTCGGCACCGAGAAGTCCCAAAAACGAATCTTTCCATCGAGAGAAGCAGTCCAGCAGTCTTCGGGGAGGATTGGATCAACAACCACAGTCGTCACGGGTGCTGTGTGACCCTCCAGCGAAGCAAGCTTTGAGCCAGTGGCGACGGAGAAGATGGAGACGGAGTTGGCGGTGCATAAAAGAAGCTTCTTTGCGTCGTTGGAGAAGGCGGGGGGGGGAAGTTATGCGGTTTCTTCCGCCGCGAATCATTTTCTTTCACGGAGGTTTGGAGAAGAAGAAGACGAGAGCATACATCTCTAATCGTCGATTAATTAGAAAAATATAATAATTTTTTTCTCCGATGAGTTTCCGACGGATACATTCCGTCGGAATTGCGACTGATCGATTCCCGAGAGAAAACCAAAGGGAAAAAAGAACACTGTGCCGGGAAAACATTTCCCGCCCAAATGTGCCACACTATACATATGTTCGTGTCCGTGCAATGTGTAACAGTTTCTGAGTTGTTTGTTTGTCCGTCTAAGACTATCTCTAATGCATTTTATTATTTTAATCTCTGATAAATAAATAAAATAAAAATCTATGATAAAGATGATATATGCTCGAATATATATTTCTAAAATAATTCTTCTGTTTCAAATTATAATTAGTTTTGCATAAAAGCACAAATATTTTTAAAAAACATTTTTATAGTTTTAGCATTTAATTGAAAGGAGAAACGAACCAGTGATATATGCCAAATGATATTTCTAACTTTGCTTTTAATTATTTGTTTAAATATTATTTTATTATATTATTAAAACGGAAGGAGTAGTAATCTATGAATATTTAATAAAAAAAAGAAGATTATAGAATAAGAAACATAGATGTATTGAAACAATTTCTCTTTAAATACTATTATAAAAAAAATAGCAATAGATTAGAGATGCTCTAAATTATTCATAAACATTAGGAAAACGCTTTAGTTTTGTTTTTGTCTTGTCTCCTATGATGCGGCTAGGTTTTACATCCACTTTTGAAAAGAATGCATGGGTTTTAATGTTTAGACTTCTACTCGTTGCAAGGATTTGCTTCGACAGTCGAATTTTGGTCACTCTTCTAGGCATATATGTTCCTTGCCTCCTTTTGTGTTATGTTATCTAACTTATTGTGGTGTTCATTCTACTTGTTTCTTAGATTTCAGCTCTATTATGTAACTTTTCAGTAGTATTCCCTCTGTTTAATTTCAGCTAGTTAGCACCTTTTTTTTATCGTAGAGTTGTTCATCTTTGTTATTTTCATCATTTTAGTTTGAATGCTCTTCATAATCGTAACTTGTGTTTAGCAGATGCATCAACATGTTTGGTCCTATGTGGTTTTATTTTGTTTTATCAAATGTCCTATGTAGTTGAACCACCTGAGGCATACAAGATTCTATTTGCTCATAAACACCTATATCAAAGAATTTGATGCCTTGAAAAAAATTTATATAGTTTTGGCGCCTAAAACTAATATTTCATGAATTATAGCTCAAGATCAGCCATGTTCATGAATATGCAATTAATTTTACATTATTTTTTTGTCCACGCTTATTTTGTATTATAAATGTTTTTCGTTTTCAAGAGTGGATAAAATGTGGTTATAAAATTTGAGAATTACATTATAAGGCACACCAAGAGAGGTTTGGATTGTATGGACAACTCACTGGTCCGACTATATATGTTTTTATAATACCGTGAATACATTTCTGACCATAATAAATTAGCTTTATTATAGTACTATCCCATTAGAAAAGTTCATGAAAGCGATTGAAATCATCACCGCCAAAACAAACCTTAAAATAAATTCGTATCTTGTAAGTGAATTAAAAGATTGAGTTCAAATCATAAAGCAAGTGGTAAAACTCAACAAATGCGCTTATCCATATCTCGAATGGGTTTGGTCGAATAATAAACTAATACAATAGTCGGTACGTTGTTACATTTTGTCCATGTATATACGCACTGAATTAAACACTTGATATTTTACGAGTACCGCATAAACACGGGTTGTTTTTCAATATTTTCATTTTTAACTAATAAAAGCTGGATAGTAGTAAATTAAAATTTGCTTCAACTTCTGCTTTGATAATTCCTAATCAGTTTCTACTAAGACATCTCTACATATCAAACGCTTGGGGAAAACATACATTTGACTTTAGTATGTTATTTGCCATCGGAAACTCTTTTTCCATGCCTCTCAAATCTTAAGCAAAAATGATTAGCGGAACTTAGTTTTATTTAACTACTGACAAATTGTTGGTTATTTTTCATTTCAGTTTTATGTTACTTGGACTACCCAACAAACTAAAATAGAGAATCACTAGCTTTTACTAGTTCTTATTTTAATGGCCGACCCTTTTGGCGATCGATAGCCAAGTAAAGGTGTATGGAATAGGTATGGAATAGTTAAAATCTTTTATTTTCCTCCAACATCAAATACTTAAATCTTAAAGCATGCATGCGCAACTTAGGTCGATCATATAAAATTACTATTTGACAGAAAAAAATAGATGAAAAGAAGACTAGAACACAGCTGCATCTAATTAAACCTTTCCACCTTGTTCATATCATTAATCTAAAATTTTAACAACCCCCACGCCCATTAGATTCTCATTAGTCAATTTAAATTAACAGATCATCTTGACCAAAATCTTTCCACGTAGCGGTTCCAATCGGTTGTATTGATAAATTTCGTTCTGAAATGAACTTATGAACTAAAAGAAAAATCAACTCGATGGCATTAATTTAGCAAACATGAAAATAATTTACAGTTGGAACTATATCAAACCATTTGATAAAAATAATAAGTCTCTGTCCTTGCCATTACTACACAACATTAAGCAAATTCTGTAGTCCCAAAAATATAATTCAATAAAAACATACGTTCTAAGTTTTGAGTATTCCATGTTCCATTTTTATTAAATATCCTAGATTGGAATAGGTTACAATATGTGCATGTTATCTAATAAGATGAACTATACTTTTGGCAAAGAACCACATGCATGGCACTTAACGCAGCTTTATAACGAAAGTTGAAAGAAAACAGGAAAATTCTTATCAATGATTATAATTGTACTTGCAGTTAGTTGTTTATAACCTTGAATATCTTTCATCATTACAACCTGCTTTCTTTTCCCATAGGTGTCATGAATTGGTCAATAATAGATATCCTTTAATCATTCCATTGTAGTCTCGACCCTAGATTCCCATAGAGAGATGAAGTGTTTAGATTCAGATAATCAGATATGTTGAGATTCAGATAATCAGATATGTTGTATCTTGTATGATTTTATTTTGTTGTTACTTATACAACGATGATATGTCTCCAAATTTCCGTACGCGGCACTTAGATGGCCAGAATGTTCCTTCCGAATTAATTAGTAGTCCGGGAAATTTTGGTATTAAGCGATTCAAGAAATTACGTCATTTAAGTATTAACCAAAAAGAAATACAGTATTCATTAACCAAAAAGTATTCTGTAGTGCTTCGTCACTGTAGTTAAATACATATCAACAAGAAGAACATCAAAATGTTGAGGTATTTCTTATATAATATAATACCCATAAATGAGTAATACATACTTTGGGAGTCTTATCCAGTTTATGATCTTAGAGAATATGATCATGCTTAGTTGTTTAGTATTCTAATGAAATAATCATCTAAAAGCTATAAAGTTTCTTGAGGAAGCATGTGAGTGAATTATGCTTGCTTTCTTGAACAGACCTTAGCCAATTTCGGCGCACGTTCATACACCCGTAATCAAATTGTAGTTTGATAAATTTTTCAAACGAAAATATTTGTTATATTGTTAGCCAGCAAAAAATATTTGCTACATCAAAATTAGAGAGAGTTACATATTTAGACACATTTGTCTTTTTTCTTACTCAATTAGATACTTTGTGTCTATGACACACAATTGTTGGTTTCGATGCAATATTGAGACTATTATACCCTCCTGCTGAGGAAATGAGATTGAATGGCGTAAGGAAAACATAAATATAGTTTATTAGTTATCTTATTAGTTTAGTTGATATATTAATTGGTTCTGAATTCCCCTAACATGTTTTAGTGATCATTATTACAAATTATAATGTATAAAATTTTATATTTATGCGTAAAATAAATTATGGTTTTTTCTCTTGTACATTTTGATATCCATAATGTATATATTTATGCGTAAATATATATATATTATGGATGGTGCAGTTGTGGATGTGAGATATGTGGATTCGTGGACAAAGTTTCGTGGACGAATTTCCGTGGACAAGATTTTTAATCTTACAAGAGATTTCATAGACGAAGTCTTGTGTAAAGGCAGACGATCTAATAGGTTACGATAAAGAAAACTTTTTAGGGTGTAATATCACCACCTCCTCCACTATCTCCTCCATCTCCGTTACCACCTTTGTTTTAATTATCACTTCCGTTTTAGTCACCACCTCCACTATCTCTTCCACCTCTATTATCACTTTCATATCCACCATCGAAAACCCATTCGCAATTCTTCTGATCACATCAATACATTTCTGACCACGAGATCTCCATCCACAACTCTTTCGGCCATATAAACAACATCCACACACACATTGACCAAAGAGAGACATCTTCACCTCCATACACACCACCGCCTCTGTTATCTCATCCACCTTCATTACACATTCGTTTTTAATTACCACTTTCGTTTTAATCACCATCTACACTGTCTCCTCCACCTTTATTCCTATTTTCGTATCCACCATCGAGAGTCCATCCGCAACTCTTCTGATCACATCAATATAACTCTGACCACGAGATCTCCATCCACAACTCTTCCGACCACATAAACAACATCCACACACACATTGACCAAGAGAACCACCGTCACCTCCATACACACCACCGCCTCCACTATCTCCACCTTCATTACCCACAACTTTTCTGACCAGATCAACAATATCCACACACATATTGATAAAAAGCCACTGTCACCTCCATAATCACCAACGCCTCCACTATCTCCTCCACCTCTATTATCACTTTGGTATCCATTGCAGCCACCTCCATAACCACTACTGCCTCCATGATCTCCTCCACCTCTATTATCACTTTCCACCACCACCACCGTCTCTACTATGGTATCAACCACCATTTCCACCACGGTGTCCACCACCGCTTCCATCGATCTGAGCGTTTCCGTTCATAACTATCACCGTCTTGTTCATAGTCACCACCGTTACTTCCACAGTCACCACCACCGATGCCGCCGCTACCACAACCAAGTTCTGTCTTTATTGGTTATTGATAAAGCTACAATAACAAATTAAAAATGACAAAAAAAAAACAGAAATTGAATTATTGAAATTGAGAAAAAGGTAAGTGATTTGCAAAACTAAAAAGATGAAGAGGTGTTGATATCGATGTTGAATATATAAATAATGATAAAGAAATTATGTCTAAGTTAGATAATAGCTAATGTAAAGTTTATGTTTGGTTGAGGATAATTTAGGTTTTTCACACAAAAAAAGTGTGTCAAAGTCCTAAAGTGACTGATAACGTAATAGGTAAGTGAGAATGTGTCTGTGAAAGTAAATTTCTCTCAAAATTATTGAATTCCTAACTCATTTCCTTGAAAACATACGTTATACGCCCATGTTATGGCTAGTATTTTGAAAAATTGAAAAGACAACAATTTATAGGTGATAACACCATATATTTAAAAGTTACAAAAGATAATAGGTTTGTCTACTATATATACATGGAATTTGCGTAGATGTTGAACTTATTACTCGAAGATTAGGTTTGTTGATTAAAGGGTTATAGAAGAGATTAGGAACAAGCAACCCTCTTATATATTTTGGGTAGATATCAGCAAATATTAATCAATCTATTCACCATCAAAAACCATGATAGTAAAAGACATGCTAGGACTCATATAGTCTGAATAAAGTATATCATACGTTATTTTCCTTAAATATATATGAGAATTCTATTCAGCCATAACTCATTATTTTCGAACTGGAAGTGTATAACATCTGTCAACTAATAATTTTCAGTATTACTGCAAACAAAAGTCACTTTACCGCTTATTTACACATTTCCAAAACAACTTTCAGCCAAATACAAGGTCTTTTTGTTTTGTTGTGACTTGTGAGAAACTTTCGAAAATGGAAATGAAATGAATGTTGGCTAAGCCAACGCGCAAAAGCTAACTCAGAACATTAATAGATCGTTAATTTTAAAAGTCCATCCAGTCTATTGGTCAATTCCTTTGTTTGATTTTGTTCTTTTATGTTTGGCTATTCTTTCCCAAAATCAAATGGGAAGAGGACCAAATAATTTACTTAAGCTTCACGCTTTCTATTTATTACACTGTCATTTTGGACTGCCATTTTACTATTCCAATGCCTCTTTCACCACTATTTTCTAGTATCCACTCAATCTTTTCATTTCTTACATTTTCCAAGTCTTATAAAATAATTAGAAACACTGTATCTAGCTAGGCTTCCTAGATCAATCATATGAACTTGAGATAACTAAACCCTTCGTAGATTTTACTTCGATAAACTCTGATCGTTAATCGGATTATAAGATTCTTACATTCAAGATGTTTGGATAAAAAGTTCGTCAAAAAAAAAGATGTTTGGAAAAACACACTCTTTATTTATCTTTTTCGACTCTTCAGTATTCGTTTATTTCTCGTTTGAATTCAGCTAACATGAGTGGCAACATTTTTGTAGTATATATTACGGTGTGTGACATCAATATGTAGCAAAAACAAAAACGCTAAGCTTCTGAACAATTAAAAATAAAGTATCTACCATTTATTGATTAGGCTTCATATGGTCGAACAATATGGTTGCAGGTAGAACTGTCAAATACATGTATAATTTGTAAATCCACATACTACATAATTACGTGATTTGGTAAACCATTATGTTATTATATACTACTAGATTACTAAATTTAGTTCTGTGTACTATCATCTAATATCTTGCTCATTGATTATACCGCTTAATTAATTAATCTGCCGTCACTATTCATAATGCCCAAGAAAGTAAGAATATTGCTTTTAGGTTTACAATTTTAATATATCTAAAAAAACAAATCTATATATATAAAGTACAGTGTGTTCTCTCCTGCTGACACATAGGATGACACGTCACTAAGTTGTTCGACCACAGGACAACACGTGTCCTCATTTATTTAAACGCTGCGCATCATTTCTATTGGGTTTTGTTTATGTGTTGTGTTTTTGGCTGTGTCTGGCCCAATGCTCCTCCGCATCGTGTGGATTATCGTGGGATCTCAGCTCGCGTTCGAAGATCCTCTCCTTCCCAAGCATCTCCTCCACGCAACCCACCGGAATCAAAGCTCCACGCCATTGTGATAGCACCGCCCAAGCCGTCACTAATCCTCATCTCGATCCCATGGATAAGGCATCTTGAAGTTCCGGAGTCGTGCTCTGCTCTGGTAAGGATCATCGTTGTCAACAGATCCGGCGAGAAGAAGATCGAGCAACGTTAATGGCTATTTCTTCCTCTTTTGCACATCTGGCCCTTCGTCTTCTGACTTCTTTAAGTTAGGTCCCTGAACTTTTAACACGTGCAGAAACGTCCTATTGATGTCGCCCCAAACATTTCTGATCATGCAATCTAGACCCAACGAGTATCCAGAATTTGCAACACTGGTCGTGTGGTTTCATCTTATTTCGTTTAGACCTCAGATGTTTGTGAATTGCAGAAATAACCTTGCAATGCCCCCCAAAACTTCCAATTGTGCACTTTAAAACCCTGTAATATGCAATTATGCATTTAAATGCAACCTAAAATGATCATTATGAACTAAAATATGCATATAAAACTCAGAAAAATGTATGAAAAAGTACAGTTGACTAACATTTTTAAAAAGGTCAAAAATAAAAATATTGATGACAATATAAAATAATTATAAATTGGTGGTAAGTTTACTAAATGATTTCTAACAATGATAATATAATAGATAGTAAAAATTGTAAGAAAAGATAGTAAGAATAATATAATACGAAAAAATATCTTGGATAAGTCCAAACTTAATTAAATCATTAATCATGATAAAATAAGTAATATTATAAGTTCGAACAACTTTTTCCCACCATCTCAACAAATGAGAAAAGAAAACATGATACATCAGTGTAAAATTTTAAAATGTATAATAAAATTCACATTTTTAACATTTGAATATTGAACCACATATATTAACAATACAGCGAATGCTCCATAAATAATTTTTATAGCTAACAATACATCATATAGTCTTTATAACTAACAATACATCATATAGTTGGTTGTCTGTTATCTTTTTGGTTTAGCCTAAACTTTGGTAATAAAAAAAAAAATTACAGAATTCATTATTTTCAAAATTTTGTTAATGTGGGTTTGAAGAAACATAAAAAAACAACATGAATATACTTTTCTCAAAGATAATAATACATAAATATATAACCTAACATATATTTGTAAATATTAAACAATAAAAAAAAACAATATCAAATTTTATGCTACCAGCCTATTTTTTTAAAAGCTATATATGAATAATATTTACTCAGTTAAATCAGGTTATTGGTTAGGAACACATCTTTCTAGCCAAGGCTACAACAATTCATTCAACTCTTTATAAATACTATAATTTCAGTTCGCAGATTATAACAAATCTTCAAAGGAAGATTATGTCAACTCTTGATTTTATTAATAAAAGTGAAGTGTTATATATATATATATATGAATAATTGATTACAATTTTTTTTGTCATTTTTATCATAAAATCAAAGAAAGTAATCATAATTCATTTAATAAAAATTAATTTATATTAATATAACATTTTAAAATAAAAAAATATTAAACAAAAAACAAAAATATTTACTCTAACTATTTAAATTATTTTCAAATTATAATCCCGGGCCGGCCCTAGTGTCCTATGTTCCAAACTTGTAATGAAAACGTCATATAGAGAGAATCTCACAAAGGACCCACTAGTGAAACTCCCCTTCTATAAATTCCAGTTCTTTAGCCTCACACCAAAGAACATTTCTCCAAAAGTAAAACATATCTCACTTTTTTAGTCTCCTCCACACTCTTCAAAGATATGAACTCTCCTCCTCCTCCTCTCCCTCCTCGCCACCAGACCGACCATCAGACCAAACAGATCATCCTCGTACACGGACCCATCATCATAGGAGCCGGTCCTTCCGGTCTCGCCACGTCAGCATGTCTCTCAAACCGTGGAGTCCCATCTTTGATCCTAGAACGCTCCGACTCAATAGCATCTCTATGGAAATCCAAAACGTACGACAGACTCAAACTCCATCTCCCAAAACACTTCTGCAGATTACCCCTCTTGGACTTCCCTGATAATTTCCCAAAATACCCTTCTAAAAACGAGTTCTTGGATTACCTTGAGTTATACGCTTCACACTTCCGCATCGTCCCGAGGTTCAACGAGAACGTCCAAAACGCTGCTTTCGACACGTCCTCCGGTTTATGGAGAGTAAAGACTCTAAACAAGACAGAGTACCTCTCGAAATGGCTTATTGTGGCTACCGGTGAGAACGCAGATGCTTACGTCCCGGAGATTCCGGGGATAGTAAAGTTTTCCGGCGGGGAGATTATTCACGCTAGTGAATACAGAAGCGGCGAAGAGTTCAGACAACAGAGGGTTTTAGTCGTGGGATGTGGAAACTCCGGCATGGAGATTAGTTTGGATCTTGTTCGACATAACGCTTCTCCTCATCTTGTTGTCCGAAACACAGTAAGTATTTTAATTAAACATATTTACTTTATGTTACAAAAATAAACATATTTACTTTATTTTAAATAAAAAATTTCTCTATCGTTTTGTTGTATATATGAATTATAAATGTTATATTTGCTACATGTAGGTCCATGTGTTGCCAAGGGAGATACTTGGGTTATCAACGTTTGGAGTTGGGATGACACTTCTTAAGTGTTTACCGTTAAGCCTTGTTGATAAGTTCTTGTTACTGATGGCTAGTCTTTCGCTTGGAAATACCGACCGGTTAGGGATACGCCGACCAAAAACTGGTCCGCTTGAGCTAAAGAATATCACTGGGAAAAGTCCGGTTCTAGACGTTGGAGCTATGTCTCTTATCAGATCTGGCAAGATTAAGGTGGGTTTAACTATATCTCCTTCTATTTAATTTACTGAGATAAGACTTTATCCTTACCTTTTATTTATTTTAGATTAATTTAGCGACTGTTTTGCGTGGCCAGCAACTGAGCAGTAGGCATCTTTTAGTTATTTATCTATAACTCTGCAGTACCCACTAAAATATTGTTTTAGTCTAACTTTCTAAAAGAACCGTGTTAATGTGGAAACTACAAAAGAATGTTTAGAGAAGTTTGTGCTTCTAAAAATGTTTTCTTGTTCTTAATAAAATATTTTTTCTTTCTTTGATGAACTAGAAAGTTAAATTTTGTTTTTATCAGGTACTATTTTCTGCATATACTTCCGTGAATCATTTTAACGTCGCCATGATTGCATAAATCTTGTTTATGAGTCCAAGCTAATCGTTTTCTTTTTATGTGCGTTTTCGGTATACCTAATGTTTGTCGTTTCTTACTGTAAAAAAAGATAATGGAAGGTGTAAAAGAAATAACAAAAAATGGAGCAAAATTTATGGATGGTCAAGAAAAGGAATTTGACTCGATCATATTTGCCACTGGTTACAAAAGCAACGTGCCTACTTGGCTTCAGGTAAGCTTAACATCTTATCATTCCCACTAATCTACTTATTCATTATAAAAGTACTACAATAATGACGCATCCTTTGTTAGGGAAGTGATTTTTTCACGAAGGAAGGGATGCCGAAAACGCCGTTTCCTAACGGCTGGAGAGGAGGTAAAGGATTGTACACGGTTGGGTTTACGAGGAGGGGACTACTTGGAACAGCGTCTGATGCCGTTAAGATCGCTGGGGAAATAGCTGACCAGTGGAGAGACGAGATCAAGGGGTCCATCAAGAATAGATGCAGCTCTAGTTTTGTACTCATCTCCAAATCCTGATTTGTGTGTTTAAATAAATAATTACTACCTAATTTTGCATTTTGTAAATTGAAGAAATAAACTTTTAGAGATGTGGTTAATTAACCTGATTAGTTAGTACAATGTCTTTTCTTGTCTTTAACAAAATAAAAGTCTGATTTCTTGTCACATATATGGTTAATAAGAACTCTTTATTAGTTTTCTTTTTTTTTGGCTACGAACATTAATATCATAAAAATGAATAAAGATCCTACAAAGTTTTGAAAGTCTTACACAAATGCTTCCCAGGAAAAAATAAATAAAGCAAGGAAACATTACAAAATCTATATTATTAAAGTTGTAGTACAAAATGGAGATGTTTGAATATAAGGATAAGAGTATTAAAAAGAATTAAAGTGTTTGGAAACATGGATTGTAGTCTTTTAAAAAAAAATTAATTTTATTTGGAGTAGTATTAAGCAAAAAAAGTAATGGGCTTAAGTTATTAAGTTCATTATAAAAAAATGTTGTCAATATATATAACAAAAATATAATACAAAGCCCAATTTAAAATACCAACTCAAATTATAGTTTTTATATTTCATATTAAGTTTTAAAAATATAATATATGTAATTATCTATATAATGGTACGTATAAAATAATATTAATTATATGATTACTTATATGATGGTACGTATAAAATACGATTAATTATATGATGAAAATATACAATATATAATAATGACTAAGGATGGGTTTTCGGGTACCTATACGGGTTTGGTTCTGATCGGTTTTCAAGGTCAAAGATTTCAACCCTATTAGGATGTTTCTAAAATTTTGTTTGAGTTTGATTCGGATCTTTGCAGGTTTAGTTCGGGTTTGGATAACCCATTTAAATTATTTTAAAGTCTATATATTTTAAATTTCTCAAAATATTTAAATAAAATAATATAATACCTATAGATATAAATAACATATGTCAGAATACCTAAGCTTAACATAACAATTGGGTTGATTTAAAATTATTAATACAAAATCAATAATTATTTTAAGTATTTTTGGTGATTTGAATATAGTTTAACTATTTCAGATATTTATTTTTGATTATCTATATATATTTTTAAGTATTTTAAACCAATTTAAAAGTATCATTTTTATGTTTTATATACCTTAAATCTAAAAATAATTAATATATATATATATAAGTATATAAATCTATTTAGATAAATTCAGGTATCCGAATCCTTCGGTTTGGATTAGATTCGGTTCTTTAGATAATAAAATTTTGAATAATTTGAATATTTAATCAATTTATGTTCGGGTTTAGTACTATATTTTCGGTCGGTATCGGTTATGTTCCTTGCCAAATCCTAATAATTACATAAAAAACAAATATCATCATATTTTTCAAAATATGCATCCGCGCACCTAGATCAAAGTCTATAATCATTTATTTTAACAACAAGCTAAATAAATATGTTGATTGGAAAGAGAATAAAACAAAGCTAGAGAAATACATAGTTTACGAGAGACATTCTATGTGTCGAATTTATTATTAAAAATGTTTTACTAAGATAAATATATTCAATAATTACAAACAAAAAGAATATATTTCATAAAAGTGAAAAATAATATCCGCGCTTTCGAAGCGCGGGTCAAAATCTAGTAGTTCTTACAAGAGAATCATTACATCAGCCATTTGGACATGAGTGGCATGAATTAAAAAAAAAGTTGTTACCAGCAGATCTAAATATAATCGGTACTTGTTAGTAACTGAATAATGAAAATCGATTCTTATGGTCACACCCTATATATTACATATAAGCTACACCAATACATCATATATATCTAAATCTAATTGAGGTGGCATCGAATGTGAAAACTGAAAACCGGTTAAAGTCGATATATAAAATGGGAATTAAAACTCGTGTTTTCGTGTATATCGAAGTGTGTCACATTTACGTAAGAGAGACAAATAGATATGAAACCAGGGTGTGTATATAAAGAGCGATGCAGACGTAAGGAAGATGGAAGAATTGGTGGGCACTGATTTGTCACTGAAATGATAATCGAGATAGAGAGCTGACACTCTTCTGCGACCACCGCATGGACGATCTCTTTCAATGAAACTGATCCATCTCTCTCTCTTAAATTTTTGCCGTCACGAGAGAGAACTCACACACACATGCATACACGTTTTTCTTATAAAGTGATATCTTTTTAGGGTTTCATTTTAAGCATTTTTACCCAAAATACAACTTCATTCACTCACATGACTTAAGCAAATCGTCACCGCGTTCACATCTGGATGGATCATTGGAGTAATGACTTTTGTTTTGTTTACGTGTATAAGTTTTATATAGTCAGAGACTAGGATCTTTGATATATCTTTCTATTCAAGGAATATATTTTTGTTTGTTTAACTAATTGGAGTTAATGGCTGTGCCGTGCGCAAACTATTTGCTAGAAGCATCAGCGTACAACCACGAATGGGGAAGATTAAAAAAGAAAACATTTATCTGATACGAAACAATGTTTGATTGAACCTATCATGTTTGACTCTACTCAGGAAGCTGGCCTCTCAAGCTACTATCTACCATCTTTGGAAGCAGAGAAACAACCTAATGCATAATCAGATTTCTATCTCACCAGGATCTCTCTTTTATGCCATTGATAAGGAGATAAGGAACATTATTTCAGTTAGAAGATCAAGAAAGAATTTTCATTCTCTTATGTTGATATGGCTGTCATAAGGTCCCTTGTTGGGAAGTAACCTCTATAATCCACCTTGTTTTTTACCTTCTTTTTTTGCCAAGTTGGTTTAAACTCTAGATCTTTCTTGTAAAATCTTTCTTCATTATATGATATTTACATTTTAGCAAAAAAAAAAAAGAACTTATCATTTTTATAAACTATAGTGAAATTAAGCAGGGGGAGCAAAAATACAGAAATTAACTATCTAGTTGTAATTTACTAATAAACATAATATACCCCCAACCAGTTTGTCCGTTTCAATAAACAAACAAACACATTAATTTGTTTTTTTTTCTGTTACCTTTGGTCATTTTCGGACCAAAATCCTCAAACTGAGGTAAGGAGGGGTCGAACCCCTAACGTCAGAGTCCGAAAGCAGAGCTCAGTTGCCATTTGGCTACAAACAACTCAACCACATTAATTTGATTTTAGAAGACCTATTATCAAAGAAAAGAAATACACGTTTAGTTAGTTTCCAGAGGAAAAGTCATAACAAATTTTGTTCTCTCATACTTCAGAAATATTAAGTTGTGAAATTTTTAAGTTTTGAGGTGATTTTAGGGTGTTTGGGTAGAATTTTTTAGTTAAAAATAATAAAACTCAAATCTCATTGTTTTAGGTTATATTCTAAAGTAGTTTAACAAAAATCACATAAATCTCTGCAACTTATTAAAATCATCTAAAACTCCATTAAAAATAAAATATATCAAATGTTAAATTGAATACATCTCCTTAATTATGTAGAATTATATCTAAATACTTGCAAATTATTTTTACAGATTTTATAACCCTTTTGTAAATACGACATTGATCATTTAACCAGAAAAAACGACATTGATATCTCTAAATTTGGTTGACTTTCAAACTAATTTTTCGTATTCAGAATTTTCGTTTATATCTAACTACCCTTCTTTTTTTTTGTCAACTGTTAACTACCATTTAACAGTGAAAACATAAGAAGCGAATACGAGTCAAATCCTTTACAAAAGAATTATGAGTAAATAAGCCAAATAAGAAATTAATTGTAAACATTCAACGCTATTTAAGGGCATTGAAGTCGAGAAACGTTATGACACGCATCCATGGACACCTTACGTTAACTATGCTCAGACACTTACGTCACTTGTATTTTTATTATTATATGGTTAGGGGTTACTGACCATTTTGCAGGCACTGTCAATTTTCATAATGAATTTGACATTAATCTTTTCATGTTAAGTGTGTCATCGTTCTTTTAACCCCTTCGCTGATTCCTTCCTCCGGTTAATACTCCAACCGATTATTCTCTGATCTCATATTTGAGTTACACAGTTTTAACTACTACTAGATTTTGACCCGCCCTTAAAAGGGCGGGTATATTTTTTGTTTTAAATATAATTTTTGATATTTTTTTTCTTTCTGATTATATTTTTATTTTTCTATAATCATATATATATATAATTTTTAATCAAAATATATTATATTTAATAATATTAATTTAAAAATTGATCTGGTATACACAAAGTTAAAGATGGGTTGCGGGTCAAACTCGTCCCGCTGACCCGCCAACCGCAAACAAATAATTTTGTTTTGGCTAAAAAATATGACCCGCACAACCCGCAAACAAATAACTTTGTACCCGCATCCGTTCCGCTTAATTTTGTAGTTATCCGCGGGTTATATACATATTTTAAAAAATCACTATTTAATTTAATTACTATAAAAGTATATTTACAATACAAATTTTATACATGATTTAAATTTTAAATTATTATTTTCAAATTCTTGTATTTAAAAAAAAAATATTTTTTTTTTCTAATATTTTACGGGTCGACGGGTTACCACGATCCAAAATCCACCAATCCATACTCATCCCATATAAAAACTAATAACCAATATCGGTCCAACAACTTTTTCAAATAGTTGGACCAAAAATAATTAGTTAGTGAAAAGGTCTAACAACTTTTTTAAATAGATATAGTTTGTTTAGATACAAATTTGAAAGAAAATGAATCAATTTTCAAAATTTTGTTAGATTGTTTGTGTAGATATTTGAAGAATTAATTTTTTAAAGTTAATATTCGAAATTTAATTTATGTAGTTTTATAATATACTTTCAGAATCAGCGGCGGGTATGATGATTTAGTTTTGTTTTTGTATAATTATTGAAATAGACTTACAATGCATGTTTCATATTGTTATGATGATTTACCCATGTTTGAACGTTAAACCTTTAATAATTCTACCACTCGTGGTTGGGTTGAGTTTCTTAACATTTAGACCCAAAAAAACTCATAGTTGGGATTAATAAGTGATGTGTTGATAAAAAACGTTTTAATAAAATGAAGTGTATCATGTGGTACAATATTATTTTCGTGTACCAAATTCTGTGATCTAATAAATAAAATATGTATGTGCTATAATCAAATCGTGTACAAAAAGATATGGGCATAATTAATAAATAAAAATATTGACTAATTAAATGATTGTTTGAGAAATATAAGGTAACTAATTGTTAGTTGAATTTAATGTAACACTAAAATATTATTAGTCAATATGAAACATGCATTGCAAGACCAAAAAAAGGAAGGAGTCCAAAACAACTTTCATAGGTAGATTTATTTAAACTCCTCCTCTTTTAATAAAATAGATTACTAACCACTTATTTTATTGATCTCAGTATTTAGTGCTACTAAATACTTTATTTACCTGATCGTCATATTTTATATTCTTTTCTTTTCTTTTTTTCTTTTTTTTTTTTTTAAAGAGTTAAACCCAGGTCAATGATGATACAAGTCTAACCCCCGGGTGGAGGTTATATCAAGTTTGTCTTTTTATATTTTATATTCTTAATGGGAAACTATTTTCTTCTTCTTTTTGTAACATAATGGGAAAATATCAAGTTTGTCTTTTTGCACGTGTAAGAGAGTATTTTTTTCTAAGAATTTTGTCAATAACAAGTTTAATTTATAAAAAAAAAAATTTAAGAAAAAACTTAACTTATTAGTAACAAAACTCAAATCATATTCACTTACACATGCAAAAAACATTGATAAATTTAAGTTAAAAAAATATAAGAGATTCAGGGAACAATTAATCATTTTTTGCATATCAATAAATAAAATACAGATAGTTATTTATTGAAAAGGATAACTAGTATGGGGTATTTATATATTATATACACATATATCTTTGATTTTCTATATATACAACTTGTAAGGTTACACTAATTAGTATTGGTTAGTGACCTAAACATGTATTCTCTGTTTCTTTTTGTTACATTATTTCTTTAGATCATTCATACTGTAGCTGATTTTGTGACATTAATTAATAACTTCTATCCATTTCAAATTCGTGTGTATGTCATAAGTTTATTGATGTATGTATTGTCACACATATATATCGACACTACAACCTATGTTCTTCTCGTTTCGCTTATATCGAAACGCTCATACATCTACATCGATTTATGACTGAATCTCTATTGGTAACAAGTAGGGGATATTGACAAATAAACAAGAGAGGGGAATAGTAAAATTTCCAACTATGTTTTAGCATTATCAAAATGCATATACTTGTACAATTGTCTTATACTATATTATATTTTATAAGGATGTAAATATATGTAATAGTGATGTAAGAATAAGGTATGGACCACGAGGGGGAATTAGAATCGAGATAAATACTCATGATCCGAGAAACCGTACCTTCCATATTGCACTCTTAAGTTGGCATGCACTTGTACTAATCAACCGGCTGCACACATAAGATGCAGCTGGTATAAGTTCCCAAAAGATCAACTCAAAACAAATCGAAACCAAATAAAACAAAAGGAAACAAGGTGCATGGGGATTTGCCATGCAAAGCAACAAATGCATTTCTCTTACTCACGTCTTATATGTAGCCATATATGTGAAACTTGAGAAACCGTGCGAGTCAAAAATCGAAGTTTGTATTTATATGTACATATGATGACAAAAGCAAAGCTTTCATGAGAATAGACATGTCGTGTCCTCTGCTTAATCTGCGTACTCCATCCAACTTGACTCTTAGATTGCTACGCCCATTTTTATTTCTTAGTACCTTCAACCATGCCCATTCCAATGACAAGTAATACTCCAATTCGTTTTTGAAGAGTTGCATTTTCAAATTATCAATATTCTTATCAACCTATGCATTTTTGTCGCAACTGCTAAGTTTGAACTATTAGATTTTAGGTATATTATAGTTATTAATTACTAGAAAACATATAGCATTTTATTACACATGTTTTCCAAAAATGTGAAAGTGTGTTTTGACCGTAAATTTGCTAGTGTTAGGCGAAAATAACAAATGGTAATTCCTAGCCACAAAAAATTAATTGTAACATACAATTTTAAGATCAAATACTAAAGAACAATAAGGGGATATAAATATATTTCTATAGTTGCAAACGATGTTAATAAGAAGTAATTATATACGACGTTTCACTTCTTTTACCTTATTAATTTCTGTAGGATTTAAGATGCACAAGTCTAGTTAAAATGGATAAGTACTTAAACTCAAACTCAGATTTGTGTTGATGATATGCATCCCCAAATAGCTGATTGAACTACAATTGTGAGGTTTGAACAAATCGATCATACTTTTTTAATGGTTGTTTCGACTTGCACATTGTCATAGATGAGTGTAATCAATGAAATTCATTAGGTAAAAGACTATAATAATCCTCTTTGGACTTCTAGATGAATTGTTAGAACTTAGCCATGTTATTCTAAAAATAAATATGTTGTTCTAGAGATAAACTATCTCTCTAATATGTTAATCCTATTAGAAAGATAGAGCAAGTTAGAGATAAATATATTATTCTACACTTAGATTTTAGCCATAGCCATGTTCTTCTCTTGTATTTTATTTGTACTTTTTCGTTTGTTTAACCTGAACAAAGAGATCAAATGATCTTGTAAACCACTGATACTTCATAGTGAATATTGTGGATTCCGAATTCACTTAAATATAACGATATGTCCGTGAACTGGGTAAATAATTCTTGTATCGTGAATATATGTGAATCATTGAGTTGTTTTAGGACAGGGATTGAAGCGACAATCCCCCACACTTGAAGCAGCAGCGGACCCAACAATTTTTTTTATCGAAATCATAGAATATTGTTTAAATGTAAAAAGTGAAATAACGGGTCATCACTAAGGTTCATAACCATATTTGAGGGGTCAATGCACACACACTTAGACCAACTGGGCTAGAAACAACTAACAACCATAGCTTACAAATGTAACTTATATCATTTTTGTGGTGTCAACTGACCTCACTTGTCCTCGAGTGAGTCCGTCCCTGCACACTTGTATGTATGGAAAAGAAGTATAGCTCAACGTATATATATTTTTCTCATTGCTTGGGTTAATAGACCAGGATTATTCTACAATCTCGTCACCTTAAACATCCATGGAACTCAATATATTGTGCCTGGTTTTTGTTCGTGGCTCATTTGCTTTTCTTATCTGTGACCCTTTGATTCTAACTTCTTCGTCCTCGTCTCAGTTTCTTTCCTTCTGCTTCACGAGTCCTTGCTGATTATTCATTTTCTATTTGCTCAGAATCTTCTTCCAGTGAGTATTCTTTCACAATTATTTCACAACATCTCGTGCATATATAACTGACTTATTGAACTCTTGGTTCTACTAGGTGTAAAATTTGAAATTGCTTTTAAATGCAGCCTCAGAAGACTATGCCCCTGCTTGTAGTTGCCTTGTTTTCTGTAAGGCCTCAGACTTATAACTAACAAAATCACAAGAAAAAAGAAGGCCTTGGTCTCGTGGACTTGAGAGCTAATATGTTGGGCCTACAATCAAACTACTCGACGAAGATTATTTGAACTTAGTCAATATTGACTAAGGTAACAAAACATTGTATATTCGAGTCTATCGTTTTTTTTGTCAACAAATTCGAGTTTATCCACTCTTCAAGACTAAACATCTCAAAATAAGATTATATACTCTTTAATTATTTAAATATTTTTAAGATTGACTTGCTATACCCGTACCCGCATCATAAGTGAATTCTCGTCGTAGTCAACTAGTCATAGTCCGCCGTATGAGTTTCATTGATGAATTGATAATTGTACCTTCATCTGTTTTTACAATAATCGAAGTTATTCTAATGCTCCGTATGATAGACCGCAGATTGAACAGTGCGGGGACAATCGATTCAACTGAAAAACATATGATTTTTACATTAAGAAAGATTTACTATTGGTTGTAGACTAATAATCGTTCTTCACGTCAGTCAAACAATTTAGAATTTTACTAAGCACTTATTTTACTTTTAGAATTTTATCAAGCAGTTTTTAACAAATTTTTAGAAAATCACAAATTATATAGGTTAATCTTAAAATTGCATGAATCTAAGTTTATGATTCTACAAGATCTACACCGAATAAGACAAATAACAAAATAGTGAAAAACGTAAAAGCGAAAAAGACATTGGCGTTATTTATTGATTATAAATGATTAATTTGTCATTACAAGCCAAAAGTACTTTTGACACAGGCGTGATACGACACGTAAAATACACAACACCACGAGGGCCTTTTAGTAATTTAACAAAGCTACACCTTCTTGTATATATCTCTTCTGCAATTCCATCCACCCAAAACAACTGACATGGAAACTAACTTTTTATTCGAATAAAAATCTATTTTCAGTCAACATTTTGTTTAGGTATTTTAAATAATTTAAATTAAAAAAAATATTTTCCTCCCTAAATAATCAAGATTTTTACATAAATTTCTTTATATACATCCATTAATTACAGTAATAAAATAAAAATAAAATTATATTCCCCTTCTTATTTGCGATGGTCAGAGTCTTAAGATATTCTTCAAAGGCTTTCCTTTTCTTTACCTGACTAGTTCTCTCTCTCTTAAAACTCGTATCATCTCTCTCTCTCTCTCTCTCTCTCTCTTTTTAAGTCTCTGTTTTGATTTTGCTTTGGCTTTGTTTCAAGTGCTAATCTCGTCACTCCCGGGAGAAAATCAGGTGAAAAAGGGGCCAAAAGCATTGATTTTTATTGGTTTTATTACATCTGACATTCGAAACAACTGTCTTTTGTGGGGTTTTGTTTTCTTTCAGAACAAAAGAGAGATGTCTCAGACCAACTGGGAAGCTGATAAAATGTGAGTCCTTTTCTATTTTATTTTGATGGCTTTTTGATTTGATCTTTCTGCTGATTGCTTACTGGAGAGTCTTTAATTTTGGGTTTAGGTTTTAGATTCTGCGTGTATTGTTTTTCTTGTTTGTTTTCTAGGGTTCGGATTCTATATAATGCATTCTAGCTACAGTTTAGATTCTAGGGTTTGTGTGTTCTCCTCCATACCTTTTATAGAGTCCTTATTGCGTATTACAGTATTATACTTGATCTGGAGACCATAGCTTGTGCCATTTGTTTTAGCTTTCTCCTTTGACAATTCTTTGCTTGTTTTGCCGTTACTAGTTTCGGTTCTCAGAAGGCTAGCCTGCTAGATTTTGTGGTTGTGGGGACTTTTCTTTTGGTTAGGTTTCCATGTTTTGGCCAAAGTTTAGTTCTTTGTGCTTTCAGTCACTTTCAAAGGGCCTTGAGAATCTCTAGATGTATATTTTTTTTGGTTTATACAATTCTGGTTGACTCTTGTGTCATCAGGTTTTCATTTGTTACTGTTCCAGATTTACTCTTCTTTTTGGTATGCAAAGTGTTACTTTTAAAAGCTCTCCACCATGATTATAAGCTTGATGCTATTCTCCTCTTTTGTGGAGTTGCCTTTCTTGAGATTCTCCAGACACTTCTTATACCTATCTTGATGTGTTATATTTATATTGTGGGTGTTGTTTGTATAACAGGCTGGATGTCTACATCCACGACTATCTGGTTAAAAGAGATTTGAAAGCTACAGCTCAGGCCTTCCAAGCTGAAGGAAAAGTTTCATCGGATCCAGTCGGTAAGAAAATCAGAAATCTTCTTAACCTTTTTGGACTACGATTGTGATGAAAGTCCTTTTTTGTTCCCTAATGAACTTCCCCATTCTTCTTGGATTGTTTTGTATAGCTATTGACGCACCTGGTGGATTTCTGTTTGAGTGGTGGTCGGTCTTCTGGGATATATTCATTGCTAGGACCAATGAGAAGCATTCCGAGGTTGCTGCATCTTACATTGAGGTATCCTTTACCATTCTTCCAGCTTGTTTTATTCTACTTAGTCGTATAGAGTTAGCTAGTAGCTTGATTGTTTACAGTTTAACTGTGTCCTCTCCTTTCCTTTGTGTTTGAAGAGAAGATTTAAAAGTTGTACATTGATATATCGCTATTCTGTTACAGACACAGATGATGAAAGCGCGAGACCAGCAAATGCAACAATCTCAACACCCACAGGTCTCCCAGCAGCATCAACAACAACAACAGCAAATACAAATGCAACAACTCTTGTTACAGCGTGCACAACAACAGCAGCAACAGCAGCAACAGCAGCAACAACAACAGCAACATCATCAACAGCAGCAGCAACACCAACAACAGCATCAAAACCAACCACCTTCTCAACAGCAGCAGGCAGCGCCTCAACACCAACAACAGCCAACAGCACAGCAGCAGCAACAGAGGAGAGATGGATCCCACCTTGCAAATGGATCAGCAAATGGACTTGTTGGTAATAACGGCGACCAAGTTATGAGGCAAAATCCTGGGTCTGGGAGTGCCTTAGCAAATAATAAGGCATACGAGGAGAGGATCAAAATGCCTACTCAGAGTCAGAGGGAGTCCTTAGATGAGGCCTCTATGAAGGTTAGTTTACGCAAAAGCATGTGTTTCAGTTTCCATCTCATCTTTCTGCTACACCTTGGTTTCATCAGATGTTACAATTCACAATTTTCATTGGCTGCAGCGATTCGGGGACAATAGTGGGCAACTGTTGGATCCAAATCATGCTTCGATGCTGAAATCCGCTGGAGCTTCCGGACAGCCTGCAGGGTGCTGTTCTCATCCTTCCCACTTCATTATTTCCACTTATATTGTCTGTCTGCTACCTCGCCTAGTATATACATTGGTATGAAAAATTCATTCAATATCTTTGTCTTGTGCTAATGTTTGCTGGTGAATCTCAGGCAAGTGCTACATGGTGCAAGTAGTGGTATGTCTCCACAGGTTCAAGGTCGAAATCAGCAACTTCCTGGGTCTGCCGTGGTATGTAATAATATTGAATGATTTGAATCTAGTCCCTTGTAGAATTTTTATGTTAAGCTAATTACTTACTGGGCTTATTTGTGTTTTAGGATATGAAAAGTGACATCAACACTGTGCTCACTCCTAGAACTGCTGTTCCAGAAGGGTCCTTGATTGGAATTCCTGGTAGGTTTGTTAATTTCTTTTTTTTTTCGATCCTGAAGATATCATTTCAGTAGTTCAAAGCATGACAAATGTAGTAAAAGCCTTGTGTTCACAAAGAGTTCTTGATTCTGAGATTAATGATTTGTTTCCTGTTTTAGGTTCAAATCAAGGCAACAACCTTACTCTTAAAGGGTGGCCACTCACAGTAAGTTTTATATATGCATTTGTTTTATTTTACTGACTCGTTCTCTCTTTTGTGTTTTTGTGACTGTTGATTTCTTTCCTGGTTTAGGGATTTGATCAGCTTCGTTCTGGTCTTCTTCAGCCGCAAAAACCATTTATGCAGTCTCCGCAGCAGTCTTTTCACCAACTCAACATGTTGAGTCCGCAACATCAGCAACAGCTCATGATGGCTCAACAGAATCTAAATTCACAATCCGTCAATGAAGAGAACAGAAGACTGAAAATGCTACTGAACAACCGGAGCATGAGCCTCGGAAAAGATGGCCTTGGGGGTTCTGTTGGGGATGTGCTACCTAATGTTGGGTCGTCTTTGCAACCTGGTGGCTCTCTTTTGCCTCGTGGAGACACCGACATGCTACTAAAGGTATGCCTTGTCTTATCTTTATCAAATCTTAAGACGGTGACTTAAATATTGTACAGAAGTTTTGGAACTTTGAATTAGCTCTCGTAGAGTATTGTTTGACAAACTGGAACAAGATATATATAGTAAGTAATCTCTGCTCATTTTTCAAAGGCCATTGCGTTAATAACTGCGTATGCTTTGTAGTTAAAGATGGCTCTTTTACAGCAGCAGCATCAGCAGCAGGGTGGTGGAAATCTAGCACAGCCACAGGCACTTAGCCAGCACGCCCTTTCTAATCAGCAATCACAGAGTTCGAATCACAACATTCAACAACAAGATAAACTAGGAGGGGGTGGTAGTATGACGATGGATGGTAGCATGTCAAACTCTTTTAGAGGAAATGAACAGGTCTGTTCTTATTTCCAAGTTCATGTTTCAGTGATCTTTGTTACATAAAATTTTAGTTTCTGGTGAGTATGAGGTTGATTTTCTTAAATTTTTTTTGTCATTTAATTGAAGGTGTTGAAGAATCAAACTGGGAGGAAAAGAAAGCAACCGGTTTCGTCTTCTGGGCCAGCTAATAGTACAGGAACAGCCAACACTACAGGACCATCACCGAGCTCAGCACCTTCTACACCTTCAACTCATACTCCTGGAGATGCGGTTTCCATGCCTAATCTGCCTCATGGTGGTGGTTCCTCCAAAGCAGTAATTATGTTTGGCACTGAGGGGACTGGGACTCTTACATCTCCATCAAATCAGTTGGTGAGTATCTTTAGGGCACAGTGTTTTTTACGCAATCAATATGAATTAGTATCATTAATTATTGGCTATCTTTGCAGGCTGATATGGATCGATTTGTGGAAGATGGGTCACTTGACGACAACGTTGAGTCTTTTTTATCCCATGAGGATGGTGATCAACGAGACACTGTTGGACGGTGTATGGATGTTAGTAAAGGTGTGTTGTGTTTTAGCCTCCACTCAACACAATAACAACAATATTTCTCAACTTACGACAATGATGCCCTCTTTCATCACCAGGTTTCACGTTTACTGAAGTGAATTCAGTACGTGCGAGCACAAGCAAAGTTACCTGTTGCCACTTTTCCTTGGATGGAAAAATGCTTGCTAGTGCCGGACATGACAAAAAGGTAAAAAAGCCAGGAAATCATTTCATCAATTAAGTCTTGTGGGCGTTTCTGAAACTTAGTATCATCTTGGCTTGGGTCCATTTTTGCAGGCTGTACTATGGCATACTGACACTTTGAAGCCAAAGACCACACTTGAGGAGCACACAGCTATGATAACAGATGTTCGTTTTAGTCCAAACCTGCCTCGGCTTGCAACTTCTTCATTTGACAAAACTGTCAGGGTTTGGGATGCTGATAATGTAAGTTGAAGAAGGCCTGATTCATGATTTCACTTTATACTTGAATATGTTTTGTGCCATCATCTCTCTTTAAGGGTGTTTTGTGCCCATCTACTACTTTTGCAGAAAGGTTACTCCCTTCGTAATTTCATCGGACATTCTTCTATGGTTACGTCAGTTGATTTCCATCCCAACAAGGATGATCTCATATGTTCCTGTGACAATGACGGCGAGATTAGGTACTGGAGCATCAACAATGGAACTTGCTCAAGAGTGTACAAGGTTTGTCTCTTCAAACATTATCGTGTTGCTTTTATATTAGCAAATCGATACATTTAGTTTCACTTTTTTTAACAGGGTGGTAGCACTCAGACGAGGTTCCAACCACGTGTTGGAAAGTATCTCGCTGCTTCTTCAGCTAATGTTGCATCTGTACTAGATGTTGAAACACAAGCTTGTCGACACTCTCTGCAGGTTTAGTGTTTCAGACTTATTCTTTTTTTTTTTTAATACTGTGTGATAGATGCTTGTTTTATGTGGATGTATGTTTACTTGCACCTCTCTCTGTACAGGGCCATACTAATCCGATAAACTCGGTGTGCTGGGACTCTTCTGGTGACTTCTTGGCAACGGTTAGTGAAGATAAGGTGAAAGTTTGGACGTTCGGGTCAGGTAATGAAGGAGAATGTGTTCACGAGCTAAGCTGCAATGGCAGCAAGTTCCAGTCTTGTGTTTTCCATCCGACTTACCCTTCTCTACTCGTAGTCGGTTGTTACCAGGTAAAAAACTTGATGTCATTACTTAATGTGTGTGTCAATTTGATCCAAAAAAGATCTGAACTTTACAATCTTTGTTGTATGGTGCAGTCTTTAGAACTGTGGAACATGTCACAGAACAAGACGATGACTTTGACTGCTCACGATGGGATAATTGCGTCACTGGCGGTTTCAACTGCAACGGGATTGGTTGCATCGGCTAGTCACGACAAGCTTGTGAAGCTGTGGAAGTGAGGGAAGAAAAGGACATGTTCGTTTATGTTTCTTAGGTGTTATTCTTCTTTTAAGGATAAACTTTGTAGACAGTTTTCATCTTCCATCTCAAGATAAGTCTTTCTCAAGATGTTTAAACAATGTTGCTGTTGTATGATCTGTGACCTAATTGGAAACTGTTGTAATCTTAGTTTTTTTAATAATGACGTTAAAGTTGTATGCCATTTGTTTAACCTTATGAAGGCAGAGGCTGTCGTATTCATTCAACCTTATGAAGGCCACTGATGAAGCGTAAGCATCCACTCCAGAATCCAATGAGATCTATAATGCCAAGACATTAGAAATTTAGAAATATAACAGGAACTGATTGCTGAGAAAGAAATTTGATAGTTACTTCCTCCTCTATTTAAGTAAGCTTTTTTTTTTGGACAACAAGTAAGCTTTTTCTAATTTCTAATAAAAAGAGGATTTCTATGATAGTTGAAATTGTTGGTGTAATCTTTTTATAATAATACTTTATGAATTAGTATTGGATTAGAAAATTTAACTACTCTGAAACAGTTCAAATGAAGACATAAATATTAGATTTTGAAATATTTTAAATTTTAATTTAATGAAGCTTTTCTAATAATGACTATTAGGTGTCTGCCGGCACCATGTGCAGTTAAATTATTATTTTTTTTTTTATTAATATTGTAAATTTTCCTTTTTCTTATCAATATTTTAGTATAAATTTGATTTAATTAAACATAAAAATAAGGATAAAAATAATTTTGTTTATTT